>NC_141877.1:427749209-427754209 GCF_056163025.1 Triticum urartu | reverse complement strand
CTGTCCAAGCCAAAGAACTTACCCCGAAAAGTCCTGACAAATGATGATTGAGACGAGATTCCGCGTTTTTGAACCACGAAAGGCTTGGTTTCCATTTGGGTTGTAGATGTAACCAACCCGCTATTAAGGACAGCGTAGAAAGAAATAATAGAAAAAGAGCTCCAGTATAAAGATCCTCATTGGTGCGTAATCCTATTGTATACCACCACTGATAAACTCCAAAATAAGCAATATTCACTGGACCAGCAGCACCTCCTCGAGTAAAGGCTTCCACAGCGGGTTGACCAAAATGAGGATCCCAAATCGCATGAGCAATAGGTCTTACGTGTAAAGGATCCTGTATCCATGATTCAAAATTTCCTTGCCAAGCTACATGAAACAGATTTCCGGACGTCCATAGAAAGATTATTGCTAATTGCCCAAAGTGAGAAGCAAAAATGTTCTGATAAAGACGTTCTTCAGTAATATCATCATGACTTTCGAAATCATGTGCGGTAGCAATACCAAACCAAATACGACGAGTAGTGGGGTCCTGAGCTAAGCCTTGGCTAAACCTGGGAAATCTTAATTCCATAATGCCTTTCAAATCCTCCTAGCCACTATCCTACTGCAATAATTCTCGCTAAGAAGAATGCCCATGTCGTGGCAATTCCACCCAGAAGGTAATGGGTTACTCCTACAGCGCGTCCTTGTATAATGCTCAAGGCTCTAGGCTGAGTAGCAGGAGCAACTTTTAATTTGTTATGAGCCCAAACGATAGATTCAATGAGTTCTTGCCAATAACCACGGCCGCTGAATAAAAACATTAAACTGAAGGCCCAGACAAAATGAGCACCTAAGAAAAAAAGACCATATGCAGATAATGAAGAACCATAAGACTGAATGACTTGCGATGCCTGTGCCCACAAGAAATCTCGAAGCCACCCATTAATCGTAATGGAACTCTGTGCAAAGTTTCCCCCTGTAATATGAGTTAGCACCCCTTGATCACTTATAGTACCCCAAACATCCGACTGCATTTTCCAACTGAAATGGAAAATGACTACCGAAATTGCATTGTACATCCAGAATAAACCTAAGAAAACATGATCCCAGGCGGATACTTGACATGTACCCCCTCGGCCAGGCCCATCGCAAGGAAAGCAAAAACCTAGATTTGCTTTATCGGGTATCAAACGGGAACTCCGAGCAAATAAAACACCTTTAGTATGGGGGCTCATAACCTTAGTATGGAATCGGGTCGACGAACGGGCTGCGTATCCGAATTCGTCTCATCATTCTGAGCAACTTTCAGGTACAAAGTTTTTTCATCGGAATTACGGTTAATTTTCTATGATTTTCCAAAGTTTTAAGTATTTTTTTGAAATTTCTGAATTTATTATATTTAGTTTAATCCAAATCGACCAAGTCAATTTGACTGGTCAAAAGGGCATGTGTGGCCCACATGTCATTGACTATTTATCTAAACAATTAAATAAATCTAATTTATTTAATGAGGGCCTACATGTCATCTACTACTAGACTAATTTAGCACTAATTAAGACCTACTAGTAGTACTAATCTAAGTAGGGCCGACCATTACTGGGCATAGCCCAGCCGGCCACATGCACGGCGCGCACACACCACGCTGCACAAGGCACACACAACACACGGACACACACGCACATCACACACACTCACGCACACACAACACATAGCTAGGAGTTAATTCTGTTATCTGAACATAGCATTTTGCGATTTTTATATGATTTAATCTAGGCATCGAAGAGATTTGGTCCAATGGGATAAAATGGAGTTTGTCAAGTATACTACCTTCCCATATTTTTTTTAGTCCTGTTAACAATTGTTTTGCCGGAGTTTAGGAGCCATCGAGAGGGTTACTCATCATAGAATTAGAAAAGCTAGCTAGCGCGCTACAGTAACTAGCAGTTCAGTAAGCAGCGGCAGTAGCAACGGAGTAGCAAAGGGCAGCAGTAGTGGTTATGAGCAGCAAGCAGCAACGGCGAGGCCACCCGCGGGCACGGGGCTGCGTGGGCACTCGCGCGCAACGGGCGGGCGCAGCGGCTATGAGCGTGGGCGGTGTGCAACGGCGGCAGCAGAGAGGCAGCGGCGGCGCGCGAGCGGAGCAGGCGGAGGCCGGAGCGAAGCAGGGTACGATGAGCAGGGGCGCGGCCGGTGGTGCGGGTGGTTCGGCCGGGGCATGGCCTCGCACGCGGAGGCGCGTCCCAGGGCGCAACTAGGAGCGAGCGGCGAGGCATGGCACGGCGGCGACTACGGCTACGGGTGCGGATCCGCGGAGAAAGAGAGGGGGAAGAAGCAGAGCTCACCGAGGGAGCACAAGGAGGCTCGGTGATAGCTTAGTAGCGCAGATGGTGGCCGGATTCGACGAAGTTCGCCGGTGGCAGCAGGAGGAAGAAGGCCTCGATCCGGCATAGCAGGGGCTTCCTGGGTTGATCTATTCCGTGTAGTCGAAGTAGAGGTGGCCGGAGGAGTCCCTGACGTTGACTCAGCCTGCGGGGACAACGGTGGCCGCGAGAACTAGCTTGGCCATGGCGATGGTGGCGGCGGTTGCGAGCGGAGTGGCGGATCTGGGGCGAGAGGGGGAGAACCGCGAGGGAGAGTGGACGAGGCTGAACCCTAGGGCGTCGGGGACGGTCTTATACTCGCCGGGGAGCTCGGATGGCCGGCGCGTGGCGATCCCTGGCCATGGACGCGCCCCCTCTGCCCACGAGGCCTCCGTGAACAGAGGAAGGAGCTGGGGAGGTGGGCTGGGCCAGTGCGGTGGGTTAAGGCCCAGGGAAAACAAGTGGGGGGGTTCTCTTTGCTTTGTTATATTTCTTTTCCTTTTATTTATCCCTTTTCTGTTTTTTTAATGTTTAGCACCTAATTGATTATTATAAAATATGGGAGCTAGCTCATAAATTGCAGTGCATTAGATCCTAGCACCAAAAACTAGTCTGGGTGAAATACCATTTCGCATTAGATTTAGATTAATTAAAAGGTTACTAAATAATGTATTCAGCCACTGTTTGAGGTTGTTTAAATGACTTATCAAATTTCAATAATGTTGTTTACTATATTATCCTAGCCTCTGATTTATCTACTATATATTGAACATTTTAGTTTTAATATTGGAAAACTTTTGTTGTTTGCCTATATTTTAAATTTGAATTTGAATCGTTTTGAACTACGCGAGCTTATAAACAATAATCGAGGTGACGTGGCATCATTACCAGAGGGTTACTGTAGCTTGATTACCCGGGCGTCACAATTCTCCTCCACTATAAGAAATCTCGTCCCGAGATTTAAGAGGGGGACAAGGGGAAATTTCTGGTTACGAAATTCTAACGGGTCTTCTCGATCTTGGTTGCTCTTCTCGAAGAGGTCGATCCATTACGTTGAATTCTTTATTTGTCTGCTCCAGGTCATCATGATCAAGTCGTCATCCTTTCTTTGGGGGTTCCATCGTACTTACGAAAGAATAAGGGGTTATTCCGGGAGAACGAACCCCTACAAGGTCGACTATCTGGTCGATAACATCGAGGGAGGTGGCGGAGGTAACTCTTGAATTGAAACTTACGAAAATATCGAGAGCAAAGTAAGGAGGTATCATGGGAAGTATTGAGCGGGCAGGCAATCGTTCGATGCCTGAAACAGGGCGTGAAAGGGGGTTCAAAGCAATGGGAATGAGTATTGTGTCTGTTACCAGAATAGAGCACTAGGAAGGTGGCCCGTGAATTAAATACGAAGCCAAGCGCGAGGATTAACTTCGACAACAGGGTGTATAGGAGAGTCAGGTTTCGATCCTGTGGAACTGTGGGTTATGGGCCCACCATGTGGGTTAAAACTAGGAAGGGCGTTGACATCTTGCATGGTCATGTAGGCAAGGCATGTCAGAGGTTAGTCTGTCGGTTATGTCGACAACAACATCGGTACCAAGAGCGAGGGACGAAGAGAACCATTTTTCCTGCTCGTTGAACGAGGCGGACCAATAGGCCAAGTTCTCGCCCATCGGTGGTTACCAGAATGTCATCAACAATAGTAACAGGGTCTTGCTGACAGAAATGTACACCGAGGTGTTTACATAAGCAGGAGAATATTACTGCTTATATATTATAGATCACAAGGAGGTTTAAACAAACCAATGGAAGGAAAATGTGATCATCAGATCAAACAGAACAGTGGAAAGGATAATGTGTTTGACACATATACCAGGGGTATACCCTTCCAAAGGACAAGCAGAGCATGATATCCAAGACAGTATATAATGTAGAAAACTCCTTAGGTAGGGGAGAGAAATTTCATGACATTACCCGTACATCGGTGTTCGGATAATTGAGCAGGAAACATTTAGCATTGGGCTCCAAATGGTCTTGTTGAAAATTGAAGTACCATAGGCATGCTCCGAGAAAGCATTGACATGGTCATCAGGTGAAGATCAGACTTTGGAAACACAAAGGATCCATCAGGAATAACTTGTAGAATAAGTCTTACAATTTCCTCATGGAAGAATGGATAACCTTGCTGAAAAGGAATCTATAACAATATGGCCAACCGGCCAGGTGTGCTAGGCACGACACCACCTCACCGGGTCACATAAGACCAATGTTATTACTCTTGGAAATATGTTCCAACCATCATATCTGACCGAGATTCAGATCTGATTGGTGTCAGGTTAACTCAGACTCAGGAGGCCCGAGGAGGAAAGGTGCGACACAAATCGTCAAGATGACATTGTAAGATTCTCGGGAATTGAACTGTGGAAGCAAGTTCCGAATCATGAGTTCATTATTAAATCAAGGATAGAATGAGGTGGCTGATGAACTCAGCGACAATTCATCGAGATTTCCAAAAGATGGATTTCCACAATTATGTGAACAAGGAAATATCATTTGTCGGATCAATGATATAATGATGTATGCTCGAGGGAAACATGCTTAAGTGAGCAATGATAGAAGGGTGCACCCAGGAATCTGGACTAGGTAGCACGATCAATGTTT